>NC_092251.1:8782500-8822500 GCF_036320965.1 Panulirus ornatus
GACCCCTGGGACGTTGAAATACAAGGCTGCTTCCCTTTCCATCAAGCCACGATATTCACATGAAAGGAATAGGAAGGAAACGGAGAACAATAGATAAATGGAGTATGATAAATCAGGCTGAGGATGGGAAGAAGGTTAAGATAACTACTGTAAACTAAATATTGAAAAATACGTAGTACAGAAGTGGGAAGCCCCAGGGAGTGGCAGAGATCAAGAACTTTGAAGATCCTCACTTGATGCACCACATCCTAACTCACATGACGCTACACATGTGTAGATTACACAGGTGTGTAGATGTGTAAGTCTCACAGGTATGTAGAAGAGCAGTAGGCTACACAAGCGTGTAGATGTTCACGTTGAATATGTGTATAGATGTATGGATTCCACAGGTGTATAGATATGCAGGTTATGCAGGCGTGTGAATATGCAGGTTACACAGGTGTGCAGAGTGTAAATTACACAGGTGTGTAGATGTGTAGGGAGAGTGGTACAGGGTTAAGACTCAGTCTGTCCTTCTAAGACCAAGAAACATAGAAACACACTCAAGGACAAACACATATCATCAAGCCAAAAACACATACTAATGCAACTGTAACTCCAATGGGCTAATGATAAGCCAGATTATACATAAACACACAGATAAGGAAGAACACACACACACACACACACACACACACACACACACACACACACACACACACACACACACACACACACACACACACACACACGGAGCAGATGAGGTGTGGGCTAAGGCCATTGTAAACATCTGTAGACTACAATAAAGATGATATTAGGTGTGATATGAACTCCCTCTGCAGCAGCGCCCTTTCCCACACGCAGTAATGGCTTCCAACACAGCTTTACGCTCATTTTATGTCCCGAGGAAGAACATAGGAGAAGACGGGAGAGGGTGGAGAATAAAGGAGGTGGAAAGTATGAAGTGAGGATCAGAGGAGATAAGAGAATAGGAGATGTATGTTTAGGAAGGGTGGGAGATGTATGGTTGGGAAGAGGAGGAGATGTATGGTTGGGAAGAGAAGGAGATGTATGGTTGGTAATGATAGGATATGTATGGTTGGTATGTATAGGAGATGTATGGTTGGGAAGGGTGGGAGGTGTATGGTTGGGAAGGGTGGGAGATGTATGGTTGGGAAGGATGGGAGATGTAGGTTGGTAAGGGTAAGTGATGTATGTTTGGTAGGGATAGGAGATATATGGTTGGTTCGGATAGGAGATGTATGGTTGGAAAGAAGAGGAGATGTATGGTTGTGAATGGTGGGTGATGTATGGTCGGTAAGGGTAAATGATGTATGGTTGGTAAGGGTAGGAGGTATATGGTTGGTAAGGCTGGGTGATATATGATAGGTAAGGATAGAAGCTGTGTGATTGGTGAGCTTAGAAGACATAGAGTTAGTAAGGCTAGGAGATGTGTGATTGATATGGATAGGAGATGTATGGCTGGTGAGGATACGAGACGTGTAGTTAGTGAAGAAGGGTCACCCCCTTCACGTCTGTCTAGCCTTATGATTTGTACAAGTCTATATTCCTATTGCTCCAAGTCTTTCATCAGATGGAATCATTCTATGCCAAGAGCCTTACGGGGAAGTCTTACACCGAGGCCTCACACAGACATCTTACAAGGAAGGATTACAGAGAAGTCTTAAAGTGAGGCCCTACAGGGAAATCTTACGAGGAAGTCTTCCAGGGAAATCTTATGAGGAGGCCTTACAGGGCAGTCTTATTAGGAGGCCTTCCAAGGAAGGCTCAGAAGGAGGTCTTACACGGCTATTTTAAAGGTTTTATAAGGAGGCCTTGCAGGGACGTACTACAAGAAAGTCTTACAGGGAAGGTCTTATAGTATGGTCTTACAGGGAGGTCTTGATAGGATGGTCTTACAGGGAGGTCATACAAGGCGTGGCCTGGATGGTCTCACAAGAATATTCCACAAGAAGACATCTTTTCTTTTACGGGGTAAGTGCGAGACTTCAGGGAGATGTCTGGAAACCCCTGGGATGGCTTGTGGCGTTATATTGCATCCCAACCACCACCTCGGAGCTCTCCCTCTCTCTCTCTCTCTCTGGCCGCCTGGAATAGTCTGGCTTATATAACTATACCCTATAGAAGCTGCTGTTTGTGAAGACGTTGTATATTGCGGGGAAAGGATTCTCTATCTATATATGTGTGTGGTGGAGAGAGTTTCCCAGACTTAACTTTGTGGGAAACGTATAAAAATAGGGTTCATAGAGGCACCGTCTCAGCAATTAAACTTGCCTTGAGTCTGTGCAGCTGTGGTTGTTGAGGAGTGGGGTCAGTGGGTCGTCCTGGTGGTAGTGGTGGTAGAGGTCGTGGTGGTAGTGGTGGTAGAGGTCGTGGTGGTAGTGGTGGTAGAGGTCGTGGTGGTAGTGGTGGTAGAGGTCGTGGTGGTAGTGGTGGTAGAGGTCGTGGTGGTAGTGGTGGTAGAGGTCGTGGTGGTAGTGGTGGTAGAGGTCGTGGTGGTAGTGGTGGTAGAGGTCGTGGTGGTAGTGGTGGTAGAGGTCGTGGTGGTAGTGGTGGTAGAGGTCGTGGTGGTGGTGGTGGTAGAGGTCGTGGTGGTAGTGGTGGTAGAGGTCGTGGTGGTAGTGGTGGTAGAGGTCGTGGTGGTAGTGGTGGTAGAGGTCGTGGTGGTAGTGGTGGTAGAGGTCGTGGTGGTAGTGGTGGTAGTAGACCTCAGGGAGGTCAAGCTGGCTGTTATTGTTGTCATGAGTGTCGCAGATTTTGTGGGTTGCGTTCGAGATACGAAAAGAGGAAGACAGACGAACGCAAAACAGCAGCAGACGAATGGGATCTCTTGAATAGTGGTTGTTGATAGTTGGACGAGGTGAGGGGCATAGAGACTAATGTGGTTACGAGCAGGAGAGCCAACAGATGACTTATGGGGAAAATACCCGTAAAATTTCATAGGTGGCGCGAATTATGTGTTAAAACTTGCCAGCGTAAAATCTTGTATCAGTTTCGCAAATGTCGTGACCTGCTTCACCAACAATATTGAACGCTTCCTCAAAAGTAGTTTGTCGGTGATCACTTGCGTCAAACTTTTGTCCTATTACGACATCGTAAACATAATCATCCTTTATGACTAGAACTAAGTCTTTTAAGGACTTGAAGTGCTTTAAGTACCTGTCTTTTAAGGACTTGAAGTGCTTTAAGTACCTGAAAGAGGACGTGGAAAGGGATGGAACCATGCGGGGTACAGTGTGTCATAGGGCTGAAGAGGAGGCAAAAGACCTGGGGTGTATTGAAGGCGAAGATTGATCCGTCTGAGGTTATAGTGGCGCTGACGGTGATGTATGGGTGTGAGTCGCAGCTTGTCTGTGGATGGTGAGGTCTGGTTTCAGTGCATTTTCGTATAACAGATACAAAGTAGACGTCTGCATACATGTGTTATCAATGGTATCCTTCCTAATGTTTTTTGTGTCTCGTTGGCTGGTGGCTTATGAGGGAGGAGGCACTTAGGGCCGGGTAAGCGGACATTAACACCTACACTCAACGCCTAGACCCACGCTTACCACCCACCCATACTCACTGCCCTCGCTCACACCGCCCACCCTCACTCACCCACACCGCCCTCCTCGCCACAACCTTGATAAACATCTCGGGTTTTGCTTCTTGTACGGCAAATTTACCGCAAAAGTTAGACAGGCTCGGCAAGCCCGCCGAGATTAGCAGCTGGAAATATGGGTGGCTGGAATTTTCTTTAGTGTTCAGAGGGCAATTCGCTCCTGTATATCTAAAGCCTCACTGTACGCCTGGTCGTCCCAACTTGTACTGGATTGTCCCTGCTGGCAGTAGGTCGTCTTCGTGGGTCGTACCTTGCCTATGATGGGCTATATTTCCCAGTAGTATGTCATCTTAGCTGGTAGCTGGGCTAGACCCACTCGTAACTGGGTGCTCGTTAGCGGTAGTGGGTCGTCCTTATTGTAGCAGGTACGTTCTAAATTAACCTATTTAGGAACGAACAGTTAGTTGGCTCCTTCGTCACATTATTGCCATAACTTGTGGCACATTACTACCATAACAAACTGCCATAATTTGTGACGCATTACTACCATAACTTGTGACACATTGCCACCATAACTTGTGCCACATTGCCACCATAACTTGTGCCATTGGTGTCGTAAGACAATGACATGAGCGTTTCCTCCGAATGTCTCCCCAAGACTCCTCAATAAACAGATGGGTATTAGTAATGGGTTATGAAGGTGGAGGGTATCTGCACGAAGCAGCATCTCTTCATCATCAGGTTGTGCCTCTCCGGAGGACGTAAGACGTCCCCAGCCCCTGACCCAGGTACTGTGCCAGCCATGATGCCCACCCCTGACGCTTCCCTTAGCCAAGGTACAGTTCCACTAACTTCCCCTCCCTACCGCACACATCCTGGCTCCTAATCCTCCCGACGCACACGTCCCTGGCTCCTAATCCTCCCGACGCACACGTCCCTGGCTCCTGACTCTCCCGACGCACACGACCCTGGCCTCCTGACCCACGTATCGTACCAGCCAGGCCCTCCTGATAGACGCATCCCCAGCCCTTGGCCCAGATAGTGTAGTAAACAGGCACCTCGTCCCATCACTCACTTTTGGGACAAGTACGGCTGTGAACCCTGTTCATTAATGGTCTGTTCTGTCACCCAACCTGTCGGTTTTATGGGGTAAAATGCAAATATGCCTTTTTTGCTAATTACACCGCGTCTGATAATTATCTGTCTATTAATGTTCCAGTTCATCAGCCCTCTGGTAATCTAGTTTGTTACTCTATCTGTCTGTTGATCGTCAACTTTGTTTCTCTACCTGTCATACGTGAAGTCTGCATGAGGAGCGTGGCACACTGTGTCATGACTGGTGACGTAGTTCACAACAGTCATATCCATCTCAGTCCGATGGACACACACACACACACACACACACACACACACACACACACACACACACACACACACACAAGCCAAAAAGACACTGCAGCAGTGAGCCCTCTTCCCCAGGGTCACTGTAGTCTTCTCTCTCTCTCTCTCTCTCTCTCTCTCTCTCTCTCTCTCTCTCTCTCTCTCTCTCTCTCTCTCTCACACACACACACACCCTCTTATCATCCCCGCCATACGGTGGTAACTCGTCGCCCTTAACACCACATCTCACCTCCATCACCTAACTGACCTCCTCCTCCTCCTCACTTCCCAGTCAAATTAAGCCCCCACCACCACCACCACCACCACCGCCACCCATCACTCTCTATCTCTCTCTCTCTCTCCCCACAACAGTCTCGCCGATCGTGCTGCTGCCCAACCAGCTGATGTCAGCGCCGCTCGAGTCCTCAGTGTGGCTGGAATGCAAGACGGAGGCCTACCCGCGCGCCGTCACCTTCTGGAAGCACAACCACACGATGGTCATGTCCACCAACAAGTACAAGCTGGAGGAGTTCCACCACGATGATTATACAACCACGGTCAAACTCACGATCAAGAGGGTGAGTGGTCAAGAGGTTGAGGTCGAGGTCAAGGAAGGGGGACAAAGGGAGTCTCAGAGAGCTAGGAAGGGAGTGAGGGGGGAGTTGAGTGGGGTTAGGGGATTTGGAAGGAGGGTTAAGGAGACTAAAAGGGAGGATCAGGGAGTATATGGAAAGGAGAGATGATCAGGGATTTGGAAGGAGGGTTGAGGAGACTGAGTGGGAGGATCAGGGAGTACATGGAGGAGTACATGGAAAGGACAGAGGAGAGAAATGGTCTATGACCAGGTTTTCCACAGACCTGACCTAAGATTGCGGAAGGGAGGTAAAAGAAGGATGAGAGAGATAGGAGGGAGGGTCATAAGGGATAGGAAGAAGGTTGGAGAGTAGAAAAGGAAGATAGGAGTTACACAAGAGGGTCAAAGTGTGGCGCGGGCAAAGGATAACTGAAACGAGGGTTCAAGTAGTTCATTGACAACACCAATGAAGCCACATAAATTAAAAATGGACAAAAGCCTTATCAGAGGGACAAGAAACACCATCTTTATACCTTCTTACCTGTGTTAGTTACACTGTAAATCGCGCAACACTGAACACCCACCATTTGAGACCACGATTGAAACTCACATGAACGACTGTAGCCCATTGTCACTATTATTGGGATCTTGAGGTGGCAACATTGAATGTAAGAGTTGCCAATGCGTTCCATAATTAGAGTTTATTCGGATTTACGCGCCATTATTGTTCTGGCTGGTGATTAGTGGTAATGTAGTGTTCATATTATGGCCCAGCCACGGTGTGGGCCAGCCTCCTCACTGGCCCCTGGCCCCCTGGCCTGTTTGGTGAGAGGGTGTTGGTGATAGGTGAGGTACTGATGGTGGTGGTGGCCGGGTCGTTGGAGGTGAGAGCGATGGTGAAGAGTGTTGGAGGTAGGCCGACAGCAGCCACCGGTACATTGGTGAGTATAACAGTGTAGTGTTGGTGATGTGTGTGTGTGTGTGTGTGTGTGTGTGTGTGTTTCAGGCAGAAGGCTTCACGACCTCACCCCACCGAAGGGAGAGAGGGAGGAGGGGGTGTGGGGAGGGAGGGGGTCGTCAGGAAGGCATGGGGGGGGTGTTATCAGGCAAGGGTGGAGGGAGGAAGGGAGGGAGGGAAGGTGGGAAGGGGGGTCGTCGAACATGGCGGGCGCAAGGTGATCGTCATTTGTCTTGTGTGGTATTTATGACGATATACTTTGTTTACGAGGTTGTGGCTCATACTCTGGAGCGCTCAGGGATACGTCAGGGGGGGTGGAGAGAGAGAGAGAGAGAGAGAGAGAGAGAGAGAGAGAGAGAGAGAGAGAGAGAGAGAGAGTATGCTCAAGTATAGGTACGTATACGTATGTCTGTCTGTCTGTACTCCTCTATGTCTTCGTGCCTGATCATGTCTGTGTATACGCCTATGTGTAAGCGAGTGTGTTCGTCTGTGCCCATGTCTCTCTCTCTCTCTCTCTCTCTCTCTCTCTCTCTCTCTCTCTCTCTCTCTCTCTCTCTCTCTCTCTCTCTCTCTCTCTCTCTCTCTGAAAAGTCCTCCCTTCGTGGGACTCCCGCTTCTTGAGAGTGCTAGAAAAAAAAATTATTCTCTCTCTCTCTCTTTCTCTCTCTCTCTCTCTCTCTCTCTCTCTCTCTCTCTCTCTCTCTCTCTCTCTCTCTCTCTGTCAGGCGACTAAACGTTACCCCTCTACGTCTCTCCCTCCACAGCTGGAGCCCGGCGACTTCGGCAGATACCTGTGTTACTCACGTAACTCCTTTGGAGAAAACGACGGCACAGTGGAGCTGCACGGTGAGTCTCGATCAGCTGCTGCACGGTGAGTCTCGATCAGCTGCTGCACGGTGAGTCTCGATCAGCTGCTGCACGGTGAGTCTCGATCAGCTGCTGCACGGTGAGTCTCGATCAGCTGCTGCACGGTGAGTCTCGATCAGCTGCTGCACGGTGAGTCTCGATCAGCTGCTGCACGGTGAGTCTTGGCCACCTGACCGGTGTCTTTCGATCAGCTGTGATTTGCACTCGTCTTCATGGAGGCCCATTTGTCACATCTTTGCCAACTCTCAGGGATCTGTGGGAGGTTCCCTGAGGTGGGAGGTCACCCAGGGGCTAGGAGGGAGGTCACCCAGGGGCTAGGTGGGAGGTCACCTAGGGGCTAGGTGGGAGGTTACCCAGGAGCTAGGTGGGAGGTCACCCAGGGGCTGGTGGGAGGTCACCTAGGAGCTAGGTGGGAGGTCACCCAGGGGCTAGGTGGGAGGTCACCTAGGGGCTAGGTGGGAGGTTACCCAGGGGCTAGGTGACAGGTCACCCAGGGGAGAAGGTGGAAGGTCACTCTGAGGAAGGTAAGAGCTCAGCCACAGGCTCAGTCATCAGAGGGCGCTGAGATCAGAGGATAAAGCTGAGCAAATTCTGACCACACATCAGAAATCGGATTTTTTCACATCATGCTTCCCATGGACATTACTAACACCACCATTGCCCGCTGTCCATCACTCAAAATGGCAACCAAAATATTTATCCATTTCACAATCATCACCACAAGTCTTCCTAACTCCCACATCCCAGAGAAAGAGACACTTTTCCCCACACACTTCGAACTCGAATTCCGGTGTAGATCACCTCGTGAATTCTTCACGATGCACACACATTTTCCAGCTACGGGGAAACAGAGAACACCTTGTCGGAGATTAAAATCCACATCTGGGTCTTGTCGGAACGCCGCCCTGGAGGATGGCGTCTGTGTTTACAAACGAACTTGACCACTGTTGGTCTGAGTCCTACACAGGTGAGGCTACCACGAAGATGATCGACGATGACGTCGGAGGGGGGAGTAAAGATGATGGTTGAAACTGCAGGAGGCACACCAGAAAGGTTCATAAAACTCCCCTACAGCGTCAGCCCCCCTGAGTTACTGATTACAACCCACTTGACCTGTTGACTTGCGTCGCTCAATGTCTGTAATCATTGGATCACTTGCCTCTTGGCTTTTGAGAACTTTCTGAGGCTGATTTAATGGCAGGAATACAGACGCTGAATTCTGTATAGTGTCCTGATGAAGGCTGTGATTAGCATGATGAGTGATCCTCCATGTGTTCATGACCACAGTTCACAGGTGCCCCGTCTCACCCTTGGCACCTAAGATAAGTGTAACATGTCGTTATCTCTTTCCTAATCCCTACCACACAATCTTGCGACACTTAGTTTAGAATTGATATTCAACAGTAGCTTTCATGTGTGTAATAAACCTAGACCAGGAGTAAATAGTAAAGATATACAATGTCCTTGACCCCTGTAGCTGCTAACTCGGCCGTTACATGACCTGGGCTCAGTGTGACCCACCCACAGACGTCAGGAAGAGACCCCCTTTCTCATTCATGTATTCTTCTCTCCAACAGAGCTGAAGAGGGAGACGCCAAGGGCCAATAAAGTGAAGAATGACGAAGGTGAGGTGAAAGGATTTTTATCACTTATCTCTGCATCTGATACCATGCACATGCATGGTACACATTCCTTATAAAAGGTGTATTTTTGATGTGTGTGTATAACAGACGCATGAGCCTTCCCAGATAAATCCTAGTTTTGCTGAAGGTTGTGTGGTAAGAGAGAAAGTCATCTGGGAATGCAAAAATGGGTATGTGTGAAGGTATAGTAGTCCCAGCGATATTATGCGGACGTAAAGCATGGGCTATAGACAAGTTTGTGCAGAGGAGGGTGGATGTGTTGGACATGAAATGTTTGAGGACTATATATAGTGTGAAGTGGTTTGATCGAGTAAGTAATGAAAGGGTAAGAGAGATATGCGGTAATGAAAAGAGTGTGGTTGAGAGAGCTGAAGAGGGTGTGTTGAAATGGTTTGGACATATGGAGAGAATGGGTGAGGAAAGATTGACAGAGAGGATATATGTGTTAGAAGTGGAGGGAACAAGGAGAACGGAGAGATCAAATTGGAGGTAGAAGGATGCTGTGAAAAAGCTTTTGAGCGATCGGGGCCCGAACATGCAGGATGGTGAAGGCCATGCAAGGGACGGGTGAATTAGAACTATGGTATACTGGGGTCGACGTACTGCCAGTGGACTGAATCAATGCATGTGAAGCGTCGGGGATAAACCATGGAAAGGTGTGTGGGGCCTGGATGTGGATAGGCAGCTGTGGTTTTTGGCGCATTACACATAACATCTAGAGAATGGATGTGAGAGGAAGCTACCTTTCTTCGTCTGTTACTGACGCTACCTCGCTGGAGCTGGAAACGACGATCAAGTATGAGAGAAAGAAAGGAAGATAGATATCTAAATAGATAAAGAGATAGATATATAATTGTTCATTTCCCTTTGTAATATATCGTCTCATCTCTGACTTCCACTCATCTCTTTCTGGTCATCCCTTTATCCCTCTGTGACGCTTACATTTCTCCCACTTCCTCTCTGACGTCATTCACTCCCACCCACCAATCACCACCACCGCTAACGTGACGTCATCTGCTGGTAAACAGTGGTGGAGGAGATGAACGCGATGGACCACTACCCCCGGGAGCGTGAGGGAGGTCGAGGACAGAGCCACGTCATCCTAGAGCTGGAGGACAAGGGCATCATCACCGCCAGCAACAACATCAACAGTGACGTCGCCAAGGGAGGGGTTGAGCAGAAGAGTCAGCTGGGGAGGGAGAGAGGCTCTGACGTCTTCTCCAGCATCATGTCCGGCAACACAGGTCAGTCTGTGATTAATGTTAGTGTGTTGTGGGGGCAGTAAGCCAGTATTTATACTCGTATTGCTCCCTCGTTTCTTACCCTTCCCAAGGGACAAATTAAGAAGTAATGGGGGTAAAATAGATCTTGAGAAATTAGAAAAAGAAATATAGAGACAGTAAGAAAGCAGGTGGGCTGTCACCCTTATGAGTTATCTTTATAACCTTCTTTCGATGTCATGTCTGAATCTTACACAAACATACACATACACACCCCCCCACAGCATATACCCTATGCCAAGTCCAGGATTCGAACCCTTACCCATTTATTCCAGTGCAACGCTAACCACTATACCACAAAGGCTGTCTTTATTTACGCTTGTGTGTGTTAGTGTTTCAATATTAGTACTTAAGTGTTTGAGTACAGAAGTGGGAAGATGTAGACAGAGAAATAGGGTAGACGACGGGACAGAACCCTGGGGAAACACCCCTGTGGACAGGGTAAGACGGAAATGCCGTTCCATCGACGACCACAACAGTGGAATGGTTCAAAGGCGTCAACTATGCTTTAGAGAAGAGAGATGAGCGAAAAAGCTAAAAGGAAGGACGGTTAGCGAGCAAATGCTTGTGCCATACCCTCTCCCAAGTGCTTCGGAGTTGTCGAAGGCCACGAGAGACAGAAAATTCACCAACATCTTCAAACCATGCGAGCCAGATGTAAGCCACACACGATAGAGCACCAGAAGACCTTGTCCAGTGATCTGACGTCAGTGAAGATATGTAGTTATAAATGTACGTATGTACTTTGAAAATGTATCGATCCTTCCATGATTGTACTCATCAAAAGGGAATAGTGTGGCCAGCTGTGAAGTGTGAAACTGTCTTCGATGCGGGAGCTGTGAGTAGTGAGAATAGCTGTGAGGTGTTAGACAGACAATGACAATTTAGACGTAAATGAAGAGTTAGGTACTCATTTTGGAGCTAGAGGGCCAGTGGGGAGTGAGACTATCAATGACGAGTTATACAATCAGTGAGGATTCATACAATCAGTGAGGAGCTATATTAAGCAAGGAGGAACAGAAGACGAAGTGTCAGCAGAGAAGAGAATTAGACACGAATTTTCCCCACCTCACTACTCGCTTTCTCCCTTGCTCCACCCAGTATGTTAACAGTGAGGAACGTTGTACCTGTACAGCTGAACAACAGAAGAACATCGTACACCAGGTAGGTGCTACATGGCACCTTCAGTTACGACTTGATGCTGCATTTTCCGGACTAACAGAGAATGATTGCCTGGGGGAATCGAACCTTGAGGGGATTGGTCTGAAGACTAAGTGCCACATTTCACTGCTGGACGAATGACAATCGCTGAGCACAAAGAGTGGAGGTTGCTGCTCGCATTGAGAGTGTATTAGGAGGGTTCGATAAGATGTTCTGGGATCTCGCTATGCTAATAGGCTCATTTGTCTACAATGCATGAGTTTAAATCCCTCTGACGACCCCGTGTTGGCTGGTAGATACTCTGAGACCCGTGTTGGACAAGCCAGCAAAACTCGTACATACAGAGAGTCATCAGATGGGACAGACCAACACCCTTCATTTCTCCTCAGCTCCTACCTTGCCTCCAACAGGGCCTCTACCTGGCTTCTCGTAGCCAACTTGATCAGACTAGATGCCAAGTCTGCAGTTGGTTCGAAAGTCTGTCGACATCCGGGGGAGGCAGCTCCGCCAGACCTACCCTTCTCACGTCTCCCCGATAAGTTCACAGTTCCCATAGGATACTCTCGCGCCTCCCACTATGTCTCCTTCTGTAAGCAGCAAATCCTACAGGGTCTCCCGTCCCTCCCTGGTGAGCAACAAGTCCTACAGGACCTTCTGTCTGCTCCAGTAAGCAGCAAGGGCGACAGGACCTTCTCCTGTCACCCCCCCGGTAAGCATCAAGACCCCACAGGATCCTCTCGTATCCACCCTCTCCACTAAGCATCAAGACCCCACAGGATCCTCTCCTGGCCCCTCCCTCCGTTTACCCCAGCAGGCAATAAGTCCTGCAAGAGTCTGTGATGAGCATTACGGTTTTCGTTATATCAAAATTGTTGGGGAAGTTTGTGGGTGCAGGGAGGAGGGAGCGAGCCACGCTTCGTACATTCCCCAGTATCGCCCTGATGTATCAAACATTTTTACAAGACAACCCACCCTCCCTCCTGCAGGTCGAGACCTCCCTGACGGAGGAGGCCCCTGCAGGAGCGGCTTCTCTCCCGCTGTCCCACCAAAGACACGTGTCGCCACCACGCTAAGTAAATAAAGAAGATAATGAAACGCATATTTGAAATTCAGCGAATTTTTGTGGGAAAGGCGGGCACGGCCTGGGGCGGTCGAGCCGCGGTCGTGGCCAAGCCAAACATGGTCAAAGAGGGAGACGCGTTCCTCTGACGAGCGTTCTGTTTTCTTCAATAACGCGCACCACATCGCTCAGGCCGTCAGTACTGTGTGATCTATTTCGCCAGTAGATGCTGTTCCCTCAGCTTCTTCAGGAGCACAAGAGGCCCTCCTTCAGGAGGAACGGTGTCTCCTTCAGTGACTATATATATATATATATATATATATATATATATATATATATATATATATATATATATATATATATATATATATATATATATATATATATTGTTGGAAAGGATCACAATTTTGCGCGTGATCAAGATATTCCTAAGAGTTCACGGGGAAAATGAAACACGATAAGTTCCCAAGTGCTCTTTCGTGTAATAATCACATCATCATGGGAGACACAAGAGAGAAATATAACAGTCATTTGATATACAACGAAAAGACGTCCTAGCTACGTCTCTTCGTCGTATATCAACTGACTTTTATATTTCTCTCTTGTGTCTCCCCTGATGTGATTATTACACGAAAGTGCACTTGGGAACTTATCGTGTTTCATTTTCCCCGTGGACTCTTAGGAATATATATATATATATATATATATATATATATATATATATATATATATATATATATATATATATATATATATATATATATATATATATATCCCAATCTTTTTTTTTTTTTTACTTCTCTTCCGCCCTCCAGTATCGAGCCTTTTCATTATTCAACAGCATCAAAAGACGTAAGCTCCCTCGCATTTTCCTTCCGCGACCCACCAACATTAGCGGAGAAATATCCTACCCCCACATAGACTACCACGGTGGCTCCTGTTATCATATAAATTGGCTGTAATATATGAACCCAGCTCCCGCCAGCAGTTTAGCACAGCTTCCGGCCAATGGAGGGAGCACCAATTATATCTGTCTGAGGAGAGCATACTCGCTGACTCTCCGTCTTCCCAGCTCCTCCTCTCGCGACTAACTCTACACACACACACACACACACAAACACACACACACACACACACACACACACACACACACACACACACACGCGCGCGCGCGCGCGCGCGCGGCTCTGTACTCAATAACTCTACATATGTCTCGGTACTCGCTAACTTTGCACACAGCCCAGTACTCACTATACACATGGCTATACTCACTGACTCTACACATGGCTAGGTACTCACTAACTCTACACGTGGCCAGGTACTCACTGACTCTGCACATGGCTAACTCTAAACGTAGCCAGGTACTCACTGACTCTATACATGGCCTGGTTCGAATGCTCGCCAGACATGACTTGGTCCTTACTAACTCTACATGTGTCTCAGGAACTAAGAACTCCACACTAAGTTGGGTACTGACTCTACCCAAGGCTCTGGTATGCATTCAATATACGTCTTTTTTTATCATCTGACTATACAAAACTGACCCTGACTCTACCCATACAACCTGACCCTAGCTCTACCATACACAGCCTGACCCTAACTCTACACACAGCTTGACCTTAACTCTGCATTCACAGCTTGACCCTAACTCTACACACAGTTTGACCCTAACTCTAAACACGAACTGACCCTAACTCTTACACACATAGTCTGACCCTAACTCTAAACACGAACTGACCCTAACTCTACACACACTCTCACCCTAACTCTACACACCCAGTGTGGAACAGTGTTTGAGTAAGTGAAATTAATTGTCAATATGGATAGGGAATTAATAAACGGGTGTGGCGGGGGAGTTCACCCCTCAGAGGCAACAGAATTTCGAGACTTTTGGACAGATGTCTACCCTCTCCTAACCAACCCCCAGGTCTACCTCATAATGACACCATGTCCCATATAAGCACCGTGTGTTCCATGGTGTTGTTGGCCCAGAAGGCTCTTCTGTTGGCACAGTCCATTCTCCTGGTGCTGTTGGCACAGTCCATTCTCCTGGTGCTGTTGGCACAGAATGCTCTCCTATTGGCACAGTGCATTCCCCTGTTGGCACCTTGTGCTCCCGTGTTGGCACAGTGTGTTCCCTAGTATTGTTGGCATCATGTCTTCCTTTGACACTGTTGGCACCGTGTTCTGCCCCTAGTGCCGCTGTTTTTCCCATGGCATTGTTGGCTCTGTGTTCTCCCCTGACACTGTTGGCAGCGTGATGGGGTATATGGATGGTGAGTGGGTAGTGGTACTAGAGGCTGTGTGTGGTTGGTAATGATGGCAGTGTGTGTGTGTGTGTGTGTGTGTGTGTGTGTGTAGGTGGGTGGGTGTGTGTTGACAGTGGAAGTTAGTGGCGTGAGAGTAATAGTGGTGGTGGGAGGGTGGTCGTTATGTAGTGGTAGTGGTGATAATGGTAGTTACATCTAGGTGGTGATGGTGGTATATGGTAGTTTGGTGATGTGTGTGGTGGGGTGTATGGGCGTTCGTGGGGACAAGTGGGTGGTTGTGGTGGTGTGAGGGTGGTGTGTGGTGGGGTGTATGGGCGTTCGTGGGGACAAGTGGGTGGTTGTGGTGGTGTGAGGGTGGTGTGTGGTGGGGTGTATGGGCGTTCGTGGGGACAAGTGGGTGGTTGTGGTGGTGTGAGGGTGGTGTGTGGTGGGGTGTATGGGCGTTCGTGGGGACAGGTGGGTGGTTGTGGTGGTGTGAGGGTGGTGTGTGGTGGGGTGTATGGGCGTTCGTGGGGACAAGTGGGTGGTTGTGGTGGTGTGAGGATGGTGTGTGGTGGGGTGTATGGGCGTTCGTGGGGACAGGTGGGTGGTTGTGGTGGTGTGAGGGTGGTTGTGGTGGTGTGAGGGTGGTTGTGGTGGTGTGAGGGTGGTTGTGGTGATGTGAGGGTGGTGTGTGGTGGTGTGAGGGTGGTGTGTGGTGGTGTGAGGGTGGTTGTGGTGGTGTGAGGGTGGTTGTGGTGGTGTGAGGGTGGTTGTGGATTATGGGTGGTGGTGTGAGTTCAGCTGGAGGGTGCTAAGGGAGAGCGTTTGTGAAAGAGAATCATTGAGTATGTGGCCAACAGCAGTGTAAACATGATTACAATTTGCAATTTCTATTTCTGTGTTACGGGGATATAGTTTACTCTCATGTTACCCCGTGTGTTAACCATGTATATAAATAAGTAAATAAAAGAATAAATAAGTATGAATTATGTACATGTGTATATATGTATATGTCTGTGTGTGTATATATATATATATATATGTGTACATTGAGATGTATAGGTATGTACATTTGCGTGTGTGGACGTGTATGTATATACATGTGTATGTGGGTGGGTTGGGCCATTTCTTTCGTCTGTTTCCTTGCGCTACCTCGCTAACGCGGGAGACAGCGACAAAGCAAAATGAATAAATAAATGAATAAAATATATATATATATATATATATATATATATATATATATATATATATATATATATATATATATATATATATATATATATATATATTTTTCATTTTTTTTTTTTTTTTTTTTTTTTTTCATACTATTCGCCATTTCCCGCATCAGCGAGGTAGCGTTGAGAACAGAGGAATGGGCCCTTGAGGGAACATCCCCACCTGGGCCCCCCCCCTGTTCCCTCTTTTGGAAAATCAAAAAAAAAAGTGAGAGGGGAGGATTTCCAGCCTCCCGCTCCCTCCCCTTTTAGTCGCCTTCTACGACACGCAGGGAATACGTGGGAAGTATTCTTTCTCCCCTATCCCCAGGGATATATATATATATATATATATATATATATATATATATATATATATATATATATATATATATATATATATATATATATATACCTTGTCTTTACTCCTGTGGATGTATGCACAAACACACACACACATACACACACACACACACACACACACACACACCCTAACTTATACTTTTATATGTTCGTGTATGAGTGTGTGTGTGTATGTGTGTGTGTTACGTAATTTAGACATCCGCGTTATACATACATACATAACAATATAACAATATGAAAATATTCGTGTTACAAGTCTTTGGGTATTCAACAAGGGAAGATTCAGTGGTATTTTTCTTCACCCTCTTCTTCGCGTTCGAAATCATGACCAATATAATAACTCGACCAAAGTTACGTGATTTGAAAATCTGTGATTATATGATCACGAGAGACATAACTAAACCTTCCCTTATCAAATACACAAAGAAATGCAATCACTGAATCTTTCCCTTATCAAATACACATAAAATGTAATCACTGAATCTTTCCCTTATCAAATACACATAAAATGTAATCACTGAATCTTTCCCTTATCAAATATACAAATAAATGTAATCACTGAATCTTTCCTTTATCAAATACACAAAGAAACGTAATCACTGAATCTTTTCCTTATCAAATATACAAATAAATATAATCACTGAATCTTTCCCTTTATCAAAGACACAAAGAAATGTAATCACTGAATCTTCCCTTATCAAATACACAAAGAAATGTAATCACTGAATCTTCCCTTATCAAATACAGAAAGAAATATAACTCGAATATCATCGAAGGTCTGTATGAAATGGACGACCTTGTCGCTGGCAAAGTCTGTGTGGATCTTGATCTCTCTTGACCACGTCGTAAAACTTTACGACAGACGCAGTGCCACACCCGACGATCAGAAGTTATACGCATGTGGACGGACGCAGCGTATTTCCGCTTCCCATATACACATATACAGTGACGTGTTGGATGATGCATGCGTGTATTTTACCTATTCATATTTACCTATTGTACTGTACGAGGAAGGAGGAGTTCTATTTCTCTATGAGGCCTCCATTTCCTGTTCTTTGTTAACTTGATTACAGTTTTTTTTTCTTACTTTTCTGTGTGTCTGTGCATGTGTGTGTTTGTGTGTGTGGGTGTGTGTGTGTGTGTGTGTGTGTGTGTGTGTGTGGTGTGTGTTTGTGTGTGTGTGTGTGTGTGTGTGCGGTCACTGACAACTCAGGGCGAGCCATTGCGACGTTACTTTCTTTCCTTTCACCGCGAAGCTTTAGAACTCTCTTTCCCTGCTCATGTCTCTCCTAACAACTACGACCCAGTCTCTTTTTTGGAAGGACAAACTTTCCACTTCCTTACAAACTCCTAGACTAATTGTTTTTTCTTCTTCCACTTCTTTTGCCCTTTATCCTTCCACGACCTTACCCTGATGAGGATGACTGGCGGAGACAAGAGCCTTCGTCATTGAAATAAACTAGGGTGTGCAGGCGTCAGCTGGGATGTTACTAAATCAGCAGAGGTGTACAAGGGTCAGCTGGAGTGTTACATATCAGCGGGGAGGTACACGCGCCAGATGAGGTGTTACATATCAGCGGGGAGGTACACGCGCCAGATGAGGTGTTACATATCAGCGAGGAGGTACACGCGCCAGATGAGGTGTTACATATCAGCGAGGAGGTACACGCGCCAGATGAGGTGTTACATATCAGCGGGGAGGTACACGCGACAGATGAGGTGTTACATATCAGCGGGGAGGTACACGCGCCAGATGAGGTGTTACATATCAGCGGGGAGGTACACGCGCCAGATGAGGTGTTACATATCAGCGGGGAGGTACACGCGCCAGATGAGGTGTTACATAACAGCGGGGAGGTACACGCGCCAGATGAGGTGTTACATATCAGCGAGGAGGTACACGCGCCAGATGAGGTGTTACATATCAGCGAGGAGGTACACGCGCCAGATGAGGTGTTACATATCAGCGGGGAGGTACACGCGCCAGATGAGTTGTTACATATCAGCGAGGAGGTACACGCGCCAGATGAGGTGTTACATATCAGCGGGGAGGTACACGCGCCAGATGAGTTGTTACATATCAGCGGGGAGGTACACCCGCCAGATGAGGTGTTACATATCAGCGGGGAGGTACACGCGCCAGATGAGGTGTTACACATCAACTGGTTATACACTCGTTAGCTGGAGAGTACAAACGTCAGCTGGAGTGTACACGTATATCAGCTTGGAGTGCACGCATCACTTGGGCTGAACACAGAGCCGCTACGGGTGCCCACGCGCCATCTAAGGTGTACACACGCCAGGTAGGCGTACGTACGCGCGACAGCTGAGGTGTACAACGTAATCACCTGATGCGTACGCACACTCGTCAGCTTGCGGCGAACATGCCGTCAGCTGCGGTGAGCACACGTCAGCTCCCTTCGGGCGGTCGGCATCTGACTGTTGCCGCAGATTATGCCGAACTTCGCCACGATGATTTTTTCGTGCTAAGTTGTTGGTGTGAGTTAGGCAAGTTTTGGCAGACTCCCGAGGTGTGATCCGTGGCCTGGGCTTGGGTGAGGAGGGAGGAAGGATGAGAGAGAGAGAGAGAGAGAGAGAGAGAGAGAGAGAGAGAGAGAGAGAGAGAGAGAGAGAGAGAGAGAGAGAGAGAGAGAGAGAGAGGCCGGGACGATGGTATCCCTGCAGGAGGAGGAGGAGGGGGTTATGCAACTGTGAGCTTCGTGTGGAGATTGTTGTCACCATAAGACAGGTCCTCGTCAGTGTATGGGTAGGCATGTATAGCCTCATACCATCCATGGAACTGAGATTACGATAGATGACTCTGGGATAGACAGTAGCACCCGGGTGAGTTGAGGTTCGACACTTGGATCTACTCCGAGACCAAGTATGGGGCCGACTCTTGGAGTGGGACGGAGACACCAAACCAGGGAACGAATCTTGGTCTGCCGCACTATATCGTAGCAGAAGTTTGGGTAAGTTGTGACAGATCAGGGTAGAATCGTAGACAAAGTGCAGATGAAGGTAGGATGGTGTGTATGGTGCACGTTGAGTAGAAGCCGTGGGTAAGAGGTGAAGAAAAGGTGAGGGAACACCTCCATGAAAGCAGTGATCAGTGACAGTAAGAGATGCAATGATAATAGACTGTCTTAGGGGCGGTGAAGGGTAGCAGTGCCTCACGTAAAGGTACGTCCTGCCCGACTGTGTGTGTGTGTGTGTGTGTGTGTGTGTGTGTGGCTGGGGAAGTGGAGGTACATAATGTGGCTGAAGGAGCTGAACAGTTGCTACACGTTGGTACAAGCAAGTCAGCCCCTACCACTATGCAGATACTAAAACCCTCACGAGGACAAGAATACCTCAAACACCGTTGCTCTCTACGCCAGAATTCGTGTGTTCAGATTGGCGTAACAATGTTCCATGTTTTCCTTCATCTCCATCCGAGGTTGCCAGACGTAGTCCAATATCCCAGAGGAGGTCCCCCCTACAAAAGAAAACAAGAACTGGTAGTTGTTCAATACTGTGAGGATAATAGGTGTGGTTAGTGACTCCTTAACGAGCCTGTAGATATCCTTTGAATCCAGTTAATTTCTCCGTGGCATAAGATGATGTATGTAGATTACTCGCTTATGCAAAGCCCAATAGAGTTTTGCATAATTCTTCCTCCCGCTTGTCAGATACATTACAGGTGCTCGCGGTATCTGGCAACACCACTGCCTGAGTCTAATTCAGTGTCTCAGCAAACGTTAACTCGAAGATCTTTAACCCACGAGACATCCTAACAACCACTCTTAACCTATCACTCTCTCTCTCTCTCTCTCTCTCTCTCTCTCTCTCTCTCTCTCTCTCTCTCTCTCTCTCTCTCTCTCTCTCTCTCTCCAAGTAGTTAGGGAGACATAGCGCTGGTCCGCCTCTCGCCTCTGCCTGGAAGCTGTGGCTCGGGGGAGCACCCCGTGGTGGTGGTGACGTTCGCCCCTGGACGTGGGTCATGTTGCTCTCCTGGTCGACGTCCCCTCACCAGCCAGAGATGTTCACATTATATACCACTAGGCTCACTCTGGGTCTTTCCTCGTCCTATTCTTCCCTTGTACCACCACACACCTCTGTCGAGAGGTGAGCCACCACACACCTCTGTCGTGAGGACTTCCTACACACACACACACACACACACACACACACACACATACACACAGCTCTCATGAGAACAACTTCTGTACACCTGTTGTGAGTACGTCCTCCATATACCTATCGTGAGGACAACCTCCACACACCTGTTGTGAGTACGTCCTCCATATACCTATCGTGGGGACAACCTCCACACACCTGTTGTGAGTATGTCCTCCATATATATCCATCGTGAGGACAACCTCCACACACCTATTCTAGGGAGAGCCACCCATTTTCTTTCTTATCTTGTTTATTTTTTTCTGATATCAAGTTGTATTTCCTTGGGTAAGAGAGCGTCCCACGTCTGTCGGGCACAAAGAAGATCTCATCAGTATCTTGGATAGACATTGAAATCAGTGGCATCCTGCTTGATCACGGCAATCCAATGATCGATTTCCGAAAGGCCTTTAGATATAAGATTAACTCGTTAGGTAGACTGTCTCTTGTTTGAAAGGTTACGCTCCTCATTACCTGAGAACTTAATGAGTCAAGGAGATAAATGGTTAAGGCATCTATCATCATAGATATACAGCCGTACATGGCTTTAAACTCTATACCAGATCTTTAACACGTTTTAGGGTTGGTTGATGTGACGTTCCTCTGTGTGTCTGGGGGAGTTTAGAGCCTGTCGAATGAGTGGGAGGTTTATAGAGTGTTGGGTTATGTGGGGGATGACTGTGTTTCGGATGTATGGGGAGTGTACAGAGTAACGGGTGTGTGGGGAGTTTACAGTATGTCGGTGGTGTGGGGAGCTTACAGTTTCCACACCATCCTCATTTACATCACCCAGGTCTACATCACCCCTCCTCCTCACCATCCCTGCTCCTCACCATCCCCCTCTACACCCCATCCCTCTACATCACCCCCTCCTCGCCATCCTACTCCACACTATCCCCTTCCATGTCATCAGTTCCCCTCATTATTCTTGTCTTCTCTTCACCATCTCTTCTTTTCTTCTTATCTTATTCATCTTATTTTCCATTTCATCCATCACATCTTGAACCCGGACTCTCTCTCTTTCTTCCTATTTTTTTTCCCTCCCCTTCACAAATTTTTTCGTCTTTTCGAAAGCTTCTCCCCAGCCTCCGCCCCCCGGCCTCCCTCCCCCTTCGACGGGGAGATCGAACCCCGCGTCAGCAACAGGAAGCTGACGTCTCGTATCGTATCACTTCCCACCCCACTCCTCCTCCCACCAGCCCCCAACTCATCCTCCCCTCCCCTACGCCTCATCCCCATCCACGGCCCTCGCTCCTTCACCTCACCCCACCTCTGAGAACCTAACACTCCCACCTCACCCCAACCTTTGGTCTGACCCCGAATCCTCCTCCTTCGGCTATGACAGATTACCACTACCCTGAAACCCCAGCTTAACAGATACCTTAACTATATTATAAACAAAGATGCCTGTTCAGGAACTGCAGTGTGATAGGTGTGTATTCTAACTATTTTTTTCTTGTTTTCTTATTGAAGTATAATCTTTCTGTAGTATAAAGTGTTCCCTCCTTCATATGCTAGAGGGAGTGATGAGTAAGGGAGAAGCCTTCTAGTACACTGTCCTGGCTCAGTCTATATAGAGCATGAATGTAGGATACTTCAACCATACCCCATTAGATGACCTCATAACAGACCATGTGGTCTTCTGTTTTCTAGCCTTTCCATGACTTTGACATGTGTTCTTGGACCATTTACTCTCACTCCCTCAAACCCTATAACCCCTCATGAAGCCCATTCCTAACCCTTTCACCCTCTCCCCATACTTTAACCCCATTCCTTCCCACTCCCGCCTCTTGATCTTCCTCCCTTCTTTCACACATTATGCTCCCAGCACCTCCTCACTTCCACTCCCTACCCCCTAACCATCTCACCCCAGAATCCCACCCCTCGCGTTACCCCCCGGGTTATCCGACCTCTGGGGGCCTTGGCTGGCCTTATGGATTTTCCTGATATGATGTTTGAGCTTGAAGATGCAAGCAGTTCTGGTGTAGCCGGTGGGTCGGGCCGTCTGCTTGGTAGTCGAAGACTCCAGACCTCACTGGTCGGTACACTGGTGGCTGAGGCTCCCAGCCCTCACCATCCAGCCCTCACTGGTCGGCTGGCTGGTGGCTGAGGCTTCCAGCCCTTCACCATCCAACCCTCACGGGTCGGCACACGCGACTAGAGAATACTCATCAATTGATTTCTTTCAGTTTCTGGTAAGGTCTCTCAATGTCACACAGTGTCTCAAGTCGTCCCTCGGAGTCCCTCAGTGTTGCAGACATCCCCTGGGATGTTCTCCTCAGCTTTCCTAGTATCCCCAAGCGTCTCAAGTGTCCCTCAGTATCCTCTAACCTCCTCCAGTATCCTTCAGTGTCCCCTCCAGTGCCCCAAGTGTTGAGCAGGAGGCTCACGGCTGGTTGCGGTAGTGGGCGGGTCGGGTCGGGCGCCAAGACTTTCTGTGGCATTTAGAAGTTTCCTCCACACCCAGAAGCTTCACCGAGCAAATCCTTCCCCCTCTCTCTCCCACGAGCTGGCCTGTGCCAGGGAGTGGGATGAGGAGGGGCAACTAGCTGACCATCTACGCAACACCTGACCACCACCTCACACCTGGTAACCACTCTAACACCTGGTGATCAGTAAACAACTGACTGTCACCTAACACCTGGCCACCATCTAATTAAAGTTGACGACCCATTCACACCTGACGACTTACAGTAAAACTTGCTGACCACTTAGTATCACCTGACGACCTACGGAGCCTATGACAAACCACCCACTTAACACCAGACGACCCACGGACTCCCTGACGAACCACCCACTTAACACCAGACGACCCACGGACTCCCTGACGAACCACCCACTTAACAACGTCTGACGACCTACGTAGCCCCTGACGAACCACCCACTTAACGCCAGACGACCCACGGACTCCCTGACGAACCACCCACTTAACAACGCCTGACGACCTTCGAGGCCCCCGACGAACCACCCACTTAACAACGCCTGACGACCTACGGGGCTGACGACCGACCCACTTAACAACACCTGACGACCTTCGGGGCACCCTGACGAAACCACCCACTTAACAACGTCTACTGACCCACGGAGCCCCTGACGAACCACCCACTTAACACAAGACGACCCACCTACCACCTGACGACGATCAAACACACCTGACAACCACCTAGCAGGTCCCTGACTGGAGTGGCTGCCAATAAACAACAGAGTCGCTAAATCTGACATGAAAGGGCTGCTCTGTTTTTTAATATCAGACATGGTATAACCCGATCTGTCTTTGATTGTGTGTGTGTGTGTGTGTGTGTGTGTGTGTGTGTGTGTGTGTTGTGTGTGTGTGTGTGTGTGTGTGTGTGTGTGTGTGTGTTGTGTGGGTGTGTGTGTGTGTGTGTGTGTATGTGTGGATGTGTGCGTGTGTGAGAGAGAGAGAGAGAGAGAGAGAGAGAGAGAGAGAGAGAGAGAGAGAGAGAGAGAGTATGTGTGTGTGTGTGTGTGTGTGTGTGTCCGCCTGTCTTCTTATGTATGTGTCTTTTGTGCTTGTTTCATGTACTCATATGTGTATGTATGTTTACATGTGTATCTGCTTGCGTGAGTGTGTACGCATACATTAGAACTTTTCTGTGACTGAATGTGTGTATGTGTGTGTACTTGATATACATGTGTCTTAATCATGGTATTGCACTGGACATATGATGCACAGCAATTCACAGAGACACACACACTCACACTGTGTCTGTATCTCTGTTCATGGGATTGTCTGTCCGGTTGGTCTGTGTGACGCACGAATTAACTTGCCGACATAACCCGCCCAGTGTGATTACTCGGTCAGTAATCAATTCTACGTACAGGAAAAGATGCGCTATCTATATTGTGGTCTATGATTAGCGAGGAAAGATAGCAAGCATACCAGAGGACATCCCGTCCCATAGAACTTGCGACATGACCAACATGGAGTATTGTGTTACGGGGGTTTTGCGTTGGCAGAGAAGTCTTGTGTTACAGGGGGTTTAGTGTGTTGCCAGAGGTGTCGTATTACGGGGTCTTGTGTTGCCAGAAGCGATCGGGGATTGGAGAGGTGAGGACATGTGTGTTTGTGGTGGTAATGATAATCCCCACTGATTGGAGACGAGTGATTCAAAGAAATGATCGTGAGTCGTGCAGGGATGTGGGCAGATGTGTACATGGTCCATCAGGGAATAGAAGAGACTACACTGATGTGGATCAAGTCAGATTATGACGTCAGCCTATAGACAGCTTGTTGCATGACATCGTGAACGTGGTCGGAGGAGGTTGGTGTGAACTTGTGCTAATTTAGAGTGATCATGGCTGATGATCGGGCTAGGCTTCGAGCTTGGGTGATAACCAGACCTGCACAGCCATCGGTGTGGGTAGAACGTGTGTGCACCTGGCAACACTCACCATCATCCAGCATCCTGAGGCACTGTTAGTGGAACCCGCTCGCACCCACTCCACTCCTTACTCCCCAAACATGGCATCCTGAGGCAGTGCTGGAGGAGCCTCGTATGCACCTGACCCTCAGCCACCCGTACCCAGTCACTGCTTCCCACACTATGTCCATCCAATTTCGGTGATAGAGTAAGTAATATGTTCTTTTCCTTTCATTCCAGGACTCAAGGTGGCTCCCCCTTGCTCGGCCTTGCTCCTGCTCCTAGCGCTGTCTGCCCTCCACTCCCAGGTCACCAGATGAAGGGCGAACACTCCCCCTCCTACTAAAGCCGAGGAGAGAGAGAGAGAGAGAGAGAGAGAGAGAGAGAGAGAGAGAGAGAGAGAGAGAGAGAGAGAGAGAGAGAGAGAGAGAGGCGCTCATCACGACGTCTTCAGGACACGCATTGAGTAGTGTCCCCCTTCGTGGTCCACTTCGACCGAGGATAGTTCTGTCACTTGCAACATTTTCATTACCATTTTTTTCTTATATGTTTAATCTCACGACCCGGTGGGCCAGCAGGTCACGAGATGAGGTCATGTGTACCCAACTGCGCGCGCCCCCAAGCTGCTGCTGCGCAGGGAACCATCGCTTCTCCCCTTAGATCACCATCCATTGCTTGATGATCAGCAGCAGCGGTCTTCATCCATTCACCTCATCATTAACCCGTGGTGCAAAACACCACCATCAACACCATGGGTAGATCTGTCCCTCAGACGTACCAGATCCACTGGATGAGTGTTCTAAAGTGACCCAGGCTGACCTCGACAACTTTCACACCTGACCCCACGCTGAAGTTTTAGCAACTAACCTTCTTCACCTCCACTTCCCTACAGCATAGTACACCATCTTGACCTGATTGTTCTGACGAAGTGACCCGGGTTTGGGACACACACAAGTGCTGTCAAGTATGCTAGGCCACTCTGGCGCTAGGCTGTGATTGAGATGGGCAAGATAATCATGACCTGGGCTGACCCGAGAGTGCTATTAACGAAGAAAATTGATATATATATATATATATATATATATATATATATATATATATATATATATATATATATATATATATATATATATATATATATATATATACACTCCTTGTAAATCACGTGAAGCCAGTTCTGTGTCGATACAGAAATCACTTGTTACAGGATGTGTGACTGAGATAGTAACGGTGTGTGTGTGTGTGTGTGTGTGTGTGTGTGTGTGTGTGTGTGTGACAGTTCGAACGCCGTACATGGTGACTTCCCTGATGGCATCACACTAGTGCGCGTGACAGCCACGGACGCTGGTAACAACGACTTCACTTGCTGGTGTTACGCTGGTGTATGTGCGTCTGTGTGTGTGTGTGTGTGTGTGTGTGTGTGTGATAGCCTAAGTAACGCTGGTAACAGATGCCCCACTACTACAGGCGTTACGTTATAGTGTTATTCTAAGATCATCCTAACCCCCCTATTTGATCATTATTCGTGATATATACCATTCATATACCTCATTATATCATCATTATCATCATCATCATCATCATCATCATCGTGAAAATGGCGCAACGGGGTCTGCAAGCAACGGTAGAGTGACGTCATCGCTACTCCGTGACGTCCTCACAACCGTCTAAAGCCTCATCAAACCTCATCGTGACGTCATCACACCATAGGATGACCTCGTCGTAGCGGCGCCAAGACGTCATCGTTAAGTCTGAAAAAAGAGCGCGGACGTCATCAACACGAGGGCATGACGCCTTCATAGCAATGCATGACGTCAAATCTACGTAGCCTGGGATACCCCCTTGACAGAAATCGTGACGTCGTGTCTACCGCAAGAGAGAGAGTGGATGACGTCGTCCCAGAGATGCATGAAGGCCTCGGCCCCCTCATCTAACTCCAACCAACCCCCCACAAACCCCCCCCAGAGAATCACTACGTCACAACACGAACAATGTCCTTTAATGGTTAGAGTATACGATATTCACTAATTTAAATGTTCAGTGTTTGCATAAACGAAGCAGATCTATATACATATATATGAATATATATATATATATATATATATATATATATATATATATATATATATATATATATATATATATATATATATATATATATATATATATATATATATATATATATATATATCTTTTGATTGTTATGTCAAAATCCCCTTGATCACCCAACTCTTCCCTCCTCCTTCCTCCAACCTCTCATCTCCCCCCACTAGAAAGCATTGTATCAGGTCCCAACTGTTCTTGGAGAATTCACATCACCTTGTACAGCACCTCATCTATTATGTGTGCCAACTGTGTCTATCTATATCATGTATCATATGTATACATCCATATATATATATATATATATATATATATATATATATATATATATATATATATATATATATATATATATATTAGGACTCAGGCTTGGCGCGTGATGTTCAACACTGGGTATTGTGTCAGACTGAATATCCAAGGCATTAGCATCCCTCATACTGAGAGAGCAACTTGTTTCAACCTATGTGACTGAAGATTAGGGAATATTTGTACATTGTTTAATCTAGGCCTGAATTTCAGTCCCCAGTCTGCCTGTGAAGTCTCTGAAAATGATGTCTCCTCTGTGTCAACTTTCCTCTTGATCTCTGTGTATATTTCACCTCAAGTTCCTACGTCACTATTGTCTGTTGCCAATCTGTGTCCAAACCATCCCTGAGACTACCACTGCTGGTGATCTGTTCCATTTGTACATATCTGTTCCGTCGCGCCCGCCCGCTCCGCCCCTAACTTTCCCCCTTCCTCACCTCCCGTTCCTGAACCCTCCCATGTACATACTATGCCCCTTCCCTCCCTCCTCCAAGCACCACCACCAGGCTACGGGGCTCGAGCCTGGTCCCTCACGTTTCGAGCGTAGCACTGTATAGTCTCATATCTAGGAGGTAGAATTCTCTCCTTCTACAAATAAAGAAATGGACTATGAAAATTTCACCTTTGTTTTTCCTTATTTCATTCCTGTCCCACCTACGTCAGCTGTAGTTTCCTAAAGTAACAGGAAAAGAACCCTGAAAGATCATAAGTAAAAGTCTACTCCATGTAAGTATAAGTACTTTGATGAATAGAGATACAGAAAATGATATGTGGAAAGATTAGCTTGTGACAGTGTTTTGTTTCATCATCCTTATCCAAGAAAACAAGAATTTTAGGAGCTCTATTGTTATATGAGGTAGTCTCAATGCTTTTACGATTCTCAGGGACGCAAAGCTCCCAAAGTTCCATAGGTTTTAGGTGTCCAGTGTTGGTTGGCCTTGTAGCTAGTCTGTGAGTAGGTACGAACCCTGCTTGAAGGGAGGGGAAGGAGTGTACTCATGTGTCTATGTATTTTGTGCACTCGTATCTATTTACAGCCTTCCATCCCCAGCTCATGTGAATCACTGCTTAATTCTTCCAAGATTATGTTGTTCATGAATTTCTACAACAATTCTGACACGTAGTTCAGGGGTTTCCACTGTAGCAGACAACACTGTAGAATCCTTTTAAGATCTGAGTCTGAAGTTTGGCCACGGGAGTCTGAAGTTTTGGCCACGAATCGTTCACACATGGAAGTAATCACAAAAGAAACCGATAACACAAGGAACCGATAAGACGATGCACCGATAACACAAGGGGACAATCACACAAGGAACTTATCACACAAAGACCCGATCACACAAGAAACCGATCACACAAAGAACCAATCCCACAAGGGAGGCAATCACACCAGGAATTTATCTCACAAAGAGCCGATCACACAAGAAACCGATCATAAAATAAACCGATCACACACGGAACCATCCACACAAGGAAGTGATCACATCCACCAACACTCACACACAATATGAATCACCTGACATCCGATCCTGGGTGTGGAGGTGGCATCACTCCCGGTGACGCGGGATATCACAGCCATAATAGCATCCTTGTAAGGACGATCGGATCCTCCTGACCAAAGACTACGTCTCTGTCAAAACAATGTAGGAAAGAATTAAGACATGAAAAGCATTCCAAAACCTTTTTAAGAAAGTATTTGATAAGTTTGAAAGTGAAGTCAACATTCTGATAGTATCTAGATACTGTTTTGTGTTGTGAGAGCCAATCAGGTACGTGTATCATCAGCAGAGCCAATCGCGTGACTGGCAGTATCAACAAAGCCAATCAGGTAAAAGAAGTATCGTCATAGCCAATCAGGTATCAGAAGTGCCAATATAAGCAATCAGGTAAGAAGAAAGTACCATTATGACCTATCAGGTAACACTAGTATCAACAATCACTTAGTAGTAGAACCATCATAGCCAATCAGGTGAGAGTAGTACCATCATAGCCAATCAGGTGACAGTAGTACCAACATAACCAATGAGGTGACAGTAATACCAACATAGCCAATCAGGTGAGAGTAGTACCAACATAGCCAATGAGGTGACAGTAATACCAACATAGCCAATCAGGTGACAGTAGCATCAACATTCAGAACGCACTTCTGTCAGCCATCAGAGCCAACAGTACCCACTGCCAACAGAAGACCAGAATCCTGGAGCAAATTAAAGAAACAGACACTCAAAGATCTTAAAAGATAATCGTAAAAAAAATGCCTGAAATAACGGCAGTGATGAATGTAATAAACATATGCCAAATATGAAAGTGATGAGCATTATTCTACTGTCGAAAAACTGAGGGAAAACTTATATTAAAGTCATAACTACACACACATATAACAACGCACAACCATCTATGATACACAGCCACGACATACAACCAATGCGACACACACACAACCACAACGCACACAAAATAGCCACACAAACACGTACATAAGCACCACACATAACTACCATACACACACACACACACACACACACACACACACACACACATACGACCACCATACACAATCACTACCAGAACCATCACACACACACACACACACACACGCACACACACACACACTCACTCACACACACACATACACACACACACACACACACATACGACCACCATACACAATCACTACCAAAACCATCACACACACACACACACACACACACACACACACACACACACACACACCTACCCAAGACATCCACATCGTCTCAAACCCACAACCATAACACAAACACCAATAAAAAATACAACACCCTTACAATAACATTATAACCACGACAGTCACCATCTACGCACAGCCACTAGCACACGGCAAACCAACAAATGACACAGAAAAGTTGGGAGGAAAGAGGAGGAAGTGTTCCGAAATGTGCCAGGGGATAAGTGAGCTTAGAGCCTCCCTGGGGAAACCTAAGTCGAGGTCACATTAACTGAAGGAAGGTAGGCATCCGGACACCGCCACTCAGCAGGAAACACTCCACTTTCTCCCCACCAGCTGAGGCTACTAGGGAAAAAAAATCCTTACCTGACGCACCCACCCTCCCGAGGAAGTTAAGGTGCGTGAGGAGACGTTGGAGGGGAAGACTAGGGTGCGTGTCGGGAGGCTACGGTGCCTCTACGGGTGCTGGGGAGTTTCTGTGGGAGGTTTTAGATAGAGGGAGAGAGTGAGAGGACATTGGGTTTGAGTGCGTAGGGTGACGAAGGTTGAAATAGGACATAGGTGGGGTGAGATGAAGCTGGTGTGGGTACTAGGAGAGTGTGTGATGAAGTAAGCCTGTTGCAGAGCATGACCAGCTGTTGCAGAGCATGACCAGCTGTTGCAGAGCAAAGATAAGCCGTTGCAGAGGAAGATACACTGTTGCAGAGCAAGATTCAGCTGACGGGAGAGAAAGATCAGCTGTAGCAGGAAGCTGGACGCTGGGAGTGACGGAGGGAAGGACACCTGGAATCCAAATAGGTCCAACCCGTAGCTGAGAAGGTGATGAACCTGACCCACAGCGCTGAGAGAGAGAGAGAGAGAGAGAGAGAGAGAGAGAGAGAGAGAGAGAGAGAGAGAGAGAGAGAGAGAGAGAGAGAGAGAGAGAGGCGGTCATCATACCCCCTCTGAAGTACTCATCTGTTGTTCTCTTCTAATCAGATATTCACGAGAATCTTGCTACCAAAAGAGTGCACGCACTCGCATGCACTCACTCGCACTCGCACGCACGAGCGAGCGAGGCGTCCTCTCCTCGATTACCGCCGTATTTTTGCAACATGAGGAAGAGAAAGGAGCAAGGGCAAATCGTTTCTCGCTGGGGAGGTGGAGGTAATGCCGTTTTAATTGGAGTTTACGGGCGTGACACAAGACTGGTAGCTGAGATATGGCGAAGCCGCGAGCGAATTCTCCTCGAAGGGCTTAGAGCTCGCTTTGCATCCCGGTTCCCCCCTTCCTTCCTTCTCCTTCCCCAAAACAAACTGCATCAGTTTTACCCGGGGGTCTTAGAATACCGAAAAATCTTCTCATATATCTTTTTTTTTGAGTGAATTTGAGCCATTGTTCGATGGATGACGACATACGAGGTTTGCAAATGTCGAGTAAGGGAGTGAGCAAGACTGTCTGATATATATATATATATATATATATGGGAGCGGGGGGCTGGAAATCCTCCCCTCTCGTTTTTTTTTTAATTTTCCAAAAGAAGGAACAGAGAATTGGGCCAGGTGAGGGTATTCCCTCAAAGGCCCAGTCCTCTGTTCTTAACGCTACCTCGCTAATGCGGGAAATGGCGAATAGTTTGAAAAAAAAAAAAAATATATATATATATATATATATATATATATATATATATATATATATAGATAGATAGATAGATAGATAGATAGATTTAGATATATATATATCTGAATTGCTATAGATACGAAAGTAAAGGAAGTCATTACTAACTTATCAACATGAAACGGGAAAATACGCGCGATGTGTGAAATAAATCACTTGATATTACTACAAAGCAGCTACCATTTTCCATGGGAATAATTGTCCCACGCGCACACCCGTCCAACTACAAAGGCCGCAGCTACATGAACTTAATCAGATTAAAGCGAATAAATCATAAAATAATATACAAACATCAAAAATTTTAAACTCTACGAGCACGGGAGTGTGTCATCAGCGACGAGTGAATTATTCAGGTGGGTATAGTGGGAGGTTGGTTGTGTGTGCCCGCTGGCCACATCAACAACTAACTCCTCTCCCGCTTGTTGACCACAACCTCCTGCTTGTTGTGACTACAACCTCCTACTTGTTGTGACTACAACCTCCGGCTTGTTGACTACAACCTCCGGCTTGTTGACTACAACTTCCTGCTTGTTGACCACAACCTCCTCCTTGCTGACTACAACCTCCTCCTTGTTGACTACAACCTCCGGCTTGTTGACTACAACTTCCTGCTTGCTGACTACAACCTCCTCCTTGCTGACTACAACCTCCTCCTTGCTGACTACAACCTCCGGCTTGCTGACCATAGCCTCCGGCTCGCTGGCCACAACCTCCGGCTTGCTGACCATAGCCTCCGGCTCGCTGGCCACAACCTCCCACTTGCTGACCACAACCTCCGGCTGGCCTACTGACCACAACCTCCAGCTGGCACAGCGTCTGCTGACCACAACCTTCTGGCACAGTGCCTGCCAACCTCCTGAGAAATTTAGAAAATCATCATCGCAAGCATCAATATTAAACGAAGAGGATATCCAAGAAAGAAAAAAGGTTGAGAGAAAAAAAATGATGACCCACTGCCCCCAAATTCTAATACCGCTCCGGGGAGAGAGAGAGAGAGAGAGAGAGAGAGAGAGAGAGAGAGAGAGAGAGAGAGAGAGAGAGAGAGAGAGAGAGAGAGAGAGAGAGAGACAAGCTTGCCACACTGACCACGGCTATACCGGAACACGCTCCCTAACTACAACCTCTTCGGTTATGAGAACCTCCACACTCCGGGGAGCCTTGCCTTCATACCCCTACACAACCAACAACACTGAAACGAACCGTAATTCCGACTTCTCCAATTAATCTCAATTGCCACTCTAACAACCACAACCACCCCAGCATGCATTCAATAACTAACAACCATCCCAACAACCACCCCAGCAACCATTCCAATAACCATTACAGCAACCAGGCCAATTACCCCCCCCCAACACCCTCAAAAACCACCCTAAAACCAAGAACAACATCATCTACCCTAGCAGTCACCCTAACAACCAACCAAACACCCACAACCATAGCCCACAACCAATACATCAACCAGAACGAATCCACCCACTACAATAACCTCAATTATAGCAACATCTTCAAGAAGTACAGTGACGTCAACGGAAGCAACACACCCTACAGTCAGAACCACCCAAACAACCACAACAACCCCCCAACCACCTAACAATTACAACCCAACCAAGATCTAATAACACACCAATCAACCCCATTACAATTATCCAGCAACCATAACCTCCCAACAACCCGTGAACACCACAATAACCACGGCCATCTCCACACAACCAAGACCACCACAACACCCACATCTACCAAAGCGCCTCTATAACCAGCACAACAAACAACCTCGCCTCTCTAGGCATAGAACACACGTGACCAGGAATGGCCTCAGGTGTTGAATATGCAAATGATGTGTGAGGCAGTTCTGTAGCCGCAAGACCTTCGTCTCACGCAACACCCGCGCACTTACACACCAGAGCGGCAGCGGCACACCAGAGTGCAGGGTTCAACACACCGGCTGGCCACTCAACACATCAGAGTGAAAGCCAGCCACTCAACACATCAGAGTAAGGACCAGCCACTCAACACATGAGAGTGAAGGCCATCCACTCAACACATCAGAGTGAGGACCTCAACACATCAGAGTGAAGGCCAGCCACTCAACACATCAGATTGAGGACCAGCCACTCAACACATCAGAGTGAAGACCAGCCACTCAACACATCAGATTGAGGACCAGCCACTCAACACATCAGAGTGAAGACCAGCCACTCAACACATCAGAGTGAGGACCAGCCACTCAACACATCAGAGTGAGGACCAGCCACTCAACACATCAGAGTGAAGGCCAGCCACTCAACACATCATCATACAATCAGCTCCACACCATCAAACAACTTAATAAAAAACTGGTGAATCATACGGTCAATATGAGTTTGCCCTGCTGGTAATTCTGAGATCGAGGTGGTGAAGAACCAGACAAATTTCGACGTACTGTAAAGTCGTTAGTCCTGTCGATTCTCATGTAGCTGTTGGGCGTTAGAGCAAGCTAAAAAGAAAAAAAAGATATTGCTGGTTCTAGCGCCAGCTAAGGCGTAGGAGGTCACACTCTTCTTCATCAATGATACATGCTAATTGTCCTTCATGCTGAGCTGGGTGGGGCAAGTTGGTCATGGGCAGACGCGAGGCACCTGTTTCTCCAATACACCTCTCTTTTTTTTCACTGTCAGTCAGTGTGTATAATTACCTATTAGTGTAGTAAGGGGCGGGTGTTCTACACACATGGGGCGCGCACCCACCTCTTGAGCATTTTTACACCATCACACATTTTCTTTTTTTTAAACTTCCTTCTACTGTCTGCATTTACGATTTCCTCATCCAGTCCATTCCATTCAGCCATCACTCTTATACCATTACAGATTTTGTACATCTTTTTCTGACATATAGAAAACCAACTCGTCAGATGGATATGACAGGATCTGAGCGACAGGCCAAAGACGACATAAACCAAATGGGTAAATGAAGGCGAGACAGAACGAATGAAGTGATAGCACCAGCACCCCAAGCCGGACCTGTACAGCAGGCTGGAACAACTTGTCTCTAACCTATCCGTAGCAACTTTATGATCCAGGCTGGCGAAACTCGTCAAGAATATAAGGTCAAATTAGACCGGAGCAACTCTTCAAAAAACAGAGCTTGGAGAAACTCGTGAGAGTAAAAAGAGAAAAAAAGAAAGAAAGAAAGATATCATCCTGGTTCAGATCAAGATGAGGCGACTGTCCGAAAGAACTCATCCAGTTTTAGAATGGAGCATCTTCAAGACCCGTGCCTGAGCAGCTTCGTCAAATCTCAAGCTAGACCAACTCAAGAGGACGTAGCAGACACCCCGTTGGAGCAATTCGTCGAGACGCCGACCCCTCTCCACACCTCTCAAAAGCCAGTGAAGCTTCAGCACGAGACGGGAGACAGTCTGGTGTGTAACTTACCACCTCGAAGACGGGCCCACTGAACCAGCAAATCGGGAGACACAGTGAATTACCTTAACTGCCGAATTGTTCCCCTCTGACTCTGGGGGGATCAGCGGAACGACGTCACTGCCGTTAATTGTGACGTCTGGCGGGAGGGAGAGAGGGAGGAGGGCCCTTGTGTGTATCGGGGACTCGCCGACATGTTCAGGTGTCTCAGCGCGAAGACGAGGTCACATCGAAGTCAAACTACTTCTCCCTCCCCGCCAAGCAACATGGCTGGGAAAGTTTTAATAAGGTTGCTGATATATGTACACTGGATTACTGGAGTTGACAACACTCCCTGTTACTTTGATGGTGATTTCGCTTTACTGTGGACTTAAGAGTAAAAGGATCGTTAGGTGCTCCTACCTCAGCAGCGACCTGTGCGCGCCACACACACACACACACACACACACACACACACACACACTGAGTGTGGAGGAAATACAAATGCTATTCTTTTATTCAAGAGTATTAGACTTTAGGATAAACAAGATGCCTGTTGGTCATACCATCCGTCGAGGTCGCCTCCTTAGCTTTTGATCTCCCTTCAGACTCGCCGATCATGTGATGATAAACAACACTGACCCAGTCTATACTTTATCGATGGCTTGTCTCACTGAGGGAAAGAGATCTCTCTCTTTACAGATGTCTTCTCCCAAGATACTCCTGTTCTTAAAAAAAAAAATGACAATCTCTGGTTGAAAAATAAAAGGACATTAGCTACAAAATAGTCGAGAAGGACTCAGCTCCACCATCACCTCACGTCATGCATTAACAACGAAATTACCAACTCCATTATGACAGCGGTACCTCAAACTATCATAAAACCCTTTATAATTCAATTTCAATTCAGTTTCAACTCTCTATTCCATAAAAAAAAATCAAGGAATGGGATCCTAGCACTCTAAGTACATGCCTCTGTGCAATGAAACCCCTGTCCCTCTTTCTCCCAGAGTTAAACTACCTGTTTGCCATTTACAGCGAGACGGTCGCCCTCCGCCACAACAAAAGTTGAACAAATTGTACCAACATATCAAGGTACATATATTCCCGTGGCATAATAACCTCTTGGATTGCATCACTGCTCAGATCAGAACGCTCGATCCTCCTACGCTGCCTTGCAGCTAGCTCTCAGTAGCGGAACAACTCAAACAAGCCCCAATTATCGTGACAGCTACGCCACACCCATCAGCTATTGGTCGTGAGGAGAGGAGAGTGGGTGGAGCGACAGTCATACCCGTCAGAGGGTATAGCTATCAAGCATATGGAAGAATAACTCAGTGAGTCACAGTCTGTGCAGTGGGAGAGACAGGTGTCGTACGGGAGCGCCTCAGTGAGCTGCTTTTTGGTGGACCGACCTGCTAATCCAGCGCTGGCGCGCGAAGCCTGGCTCATAATCAACTTCTGGTATGAAGTAAGTGTACAGTGCCCGTGTATTTATATGCTTAGGTGAGGGATATACGCCGGAGTTTGTTTGTCTTGTGTGTGTGTGTTGCTGTGGGTAGGTCTGGGTTTTCAAAGCTTCGTTGTATTATTCACTGAGTCCCATTTATGTCTATATGTAGGCCTACGTGGTTGTGTATATTTGTACATGTGTATGCGTATATATATATATATATATATATATATATATATATATATATATATATATATATATATATATATTAGTAGTAGTAGTAGTATTATCATTAGTATTATCGTTATCATTATTATCATTGAGTAAACCTAGAACCGCTGTTAATGAAGTTACTATAGCTTCAAGGCTAACGCCCCACGAGGGAGCAGGGTAAGGTGGGACACCTTCGGGACGAGAAGGTCTTCAACGACTCTGTACTCCTTTCCCTCCGCTGACGGTGATACTTCCTCCACACAGGGGACTTCCCACCATAGAGTTCGTCAACACCCGTAACTACCTATTTGAAACTACTTGTTTGCATAGTACGGGGAGGTAGTTCTACACTCGTGGAGCCCCATCTCTTAGTGTCACACAGTCGAGGGGAGAAATTTTGCACCTTGCCAGCTATCACAATTCATCGGTCAGTTTAGTCCATTCCTCTACGAGTCTTGTCCAATCAAAGGACTTATTCACGTCTTTTCTAATGAGTCTCTTGTCTGAGTTCATGTTATGGTCTCTGGGTTTTCTTGATCCCTACGACTTTCGAAGACCTGCTCATGTTATGGTCTCTGGGTTTTCCTAATCCCTACGTCTTTCGAAGAACTGTTCATGTTATGGTCTCTGGGTTTTCTTAATCCCTACGACTTTCGAAGAACTGTTCATGTTATGGTCTTTGGGTTTTCTAAATCCCTACGACTTTCGAAGAACTGTTCATGTTATGGTCTCTAGGTTTTCTAAATCCCTACGACTTTCGAAGAACTGTTCATGTTATGGTCTCTGGGTTTTCTAAATCCCTACGTCTTTCGAAGAACTGTTCATTACCACTGTCATCAGACTGGTTTATAATCCTTACCGTTATGACTGAATCACCCGTTACTCATGTCTCTTCCACAGAGGACGAATTCATGGCCTTTGATCTCTCACTGTTACTCACTTTTAACTCTGGCACTGTTCTCAATATTCTCCTCGGGGCTTTCCCCAATTTTGGCCTGATTAACGACTTGAACAGCCTCCTGCATATTACCATACCCATGCAGTAGTATGTGAACCCATAGTATTTGAGAGGGAACAAGTCGTCTCCCTAACAGGTAAGATAGGAAAGTGGCGACACAGAAGTCGACTCCCAGGTGAGAGATCGCCTCTCTCTCTCTCTCTCTCTCTCTCTCTCTCTCTCTCTATATATATATATATATATATATATATATATATATATATATATATATATATATATATATATATATATATATATATATATATATATATATATATGTATATATATATTGTAAGCTGTTCGCATATATAGCCTGTTAGCTTATTCCATGTGTCCACAATATCTCTGGTGCCAGAGAAATGCTTCCTCATTTTCCTCTGTACACTTTCATCACCCAGTTATCATCTTCGTCTTTCCTGATCTGGATTTTGATCTCACCAGTCCTTCTTGCACGATATCCCGGTGACGAGGTCATTATGATATCAATTCGAAGGTTCTGTACACAATGCAACCCCAGCGCCCCTTGTACCTCCTGCCACCCCAACAACCTCACCCCACCAACCCTTCACTGACCACCACCCTAGCAACCTCACCCCACCAACCCCTCACTACCCACCACCCTAGCAACCTCTCACTGACCATCACCCTAGCAACCTCTCACTGACCACCACCCTAGCAACCCTCGCTGACCATCACCCTAGCAACCCTCACCGACCACCACCCTAGCAACCCTCACCGACCACCACCCTAGCAACCCTCACCGACCACCACCCTAGCAACCCTCACTGACCACTACCCTAGCAACCTCTCGCCGACCACCACCCTAGCAACCCTCACTGACCACCACCCTAGCAACCCTCACTGACCATCACCCTAGCAACCCTCACTGACCATCACCCTAGCAACCCTCACTGACCATCACCCTAGCAACCCTTACTGACCATCACCCTAGCAACCCTCACTACCCACCACCCTAGCAACCCTCACCCCACCAACCCTTCACTACCCACCACCCTAGCAACCCTCACCGACCATCACCCTAGCAACCCTCACTGACCACCACCCTAGCAAACCTCACCCCACCAACCCTTCACTACCCACCACCCTAGCAACCCTCACCGACCATCACCCTAGCAACCCTCGCTGACCACCACCCTAGCAACCCTCACCGACCACCACCCTAGCAACCCTCACTACCCACCACCCTAGCAACCCTCACTGACCACCACCCTAGCAACCCTCGCTGACCATCAACCTAGCAACCCTCACTGACCATCACCCTAGCAACCCTCACTGACCATCACCCTAGCAACCTCTCACCCTAGCAACCCCTCACTAGCCACCATCCCAGGAGCCTCACACCACGCCCCCCCCGCCCCCACATCCTACGTCTGCCACATCAGCTCACCATTTCTTCCCAAGTTCTCTTTATTAAGTTTCCTCGGCTCTCCATAAGTCAATATATTCCTTGAACATCTAATAACAGTTTTCTTTATCATGGTTCTGTCAGCGCGTCGCCAGCACTGAGGCCCCCCACCTGGAACCCCTTATCTTGAGGATATAATAGATTTAAGGTGATTTAGATCGCTAGTTTGTCATGCCTGAATAGGATTTAATTCCCTCTGACACATTGGCTGCCATTCGCCCTCTTTCACTGCCCCCCGAAGCGATTACTTATTGATGGTATTAAAAAAAAAGAGAGAGAGAAAGAGAGAGAGAGAGAGAGAGAGAGAGAGAGAGAGAGAGAGAGAGAGAGAGAGAGAGAGAGAGAGAGAGTCTCTTCTGGGATGCATTCGCCCACCGGGAGTCTGGAACTTGATAAAATCTTTATGGCTCGAGTCGAAGTGAGAGAGAGAGAGAGAGAGAGAGAGAGAGAGAGAGAGAGAGAGAGAGAGAGAGAGAGAGAGAGAGAGTATCAACTGGCTGTCTAAGGCTTCGATATTGAATTCTTAATGGAAATGTTTACACTGCCACACGGAGGTTCTGTCCTTATCTTAGTAATGGTGGCTTTCTAATTCCTTTCCTTTTCCCTTTTCGACTGTGACCTGAGGATCGGTCTTTGTGATGTAGCGAACCCTCTCCTGCACTTGCCAACCCCCACTGATGTGAATCCTTGTTGTGTTGCCCCCTATGCAACCACTGTGGCTACCACTGTGGTAACTTTAGTGGGATGATGTCCCCAGTGCCATCAGCAGCACCTCCCTCACCTTCACTGTGATGTAAACACCAGCAATATCATTATCACTACCCTCACCTTCAGTACAGCTTCATTATCACCTCCCTCACCTTCACTGTGATGTAGACACCAGCAATATCATTATCACTACCCTCACCTTCAGTACAGCTTCATTATCA